>NW_024609846.1:10196025-10231025 GCF_016920785.2 Ixodes scapularis
GGACAGCTGAAATTCTTGGGTCACGTCGGGAGTGCTCAGGGTGTAAGCCCTGATCCTGCAAAGACGTCGGCTGTCGCCAAATTCCCCAAACCATGAGACCAAAAGGCCGCCCGAAGATTCCTTGGGCTGTACGCCTACTACAGACGTTTTGTTCGTGTCTTTACACATTTTTCTGCGCCGCTGACGCATCTGATGAAGGACGACTTGCAGTTCTAGTGGGGAGAGGAGCAAGAACAAGCGTTCGAGGAACTCAAGCGAAGGCTCCAGTCGCCCCCTATCCTCGGGCATTTTGATCAGTTGGCGGAGACAGAAATCCACACGCACGCCAGCAATACCGGTCTCGGTGCGGCACTCGTTCAGCGACAAGAAGTGGCAGAGCGAGTAATCATTTACGCAAGCCGGGCGCTGTCTAAGGAAAAAAATTATTCAACGACCGACAAAGAATGTCTTGCTGTCGTCTGGGCGATAAACAAGTTCCGCCCATACCTGTACGGGATCCCGTTCCGCGTTGTCACGGACCACCACGCTCTCTGTTGGCTCGGCAATCTTAAGGACCCGTCAGGACGCCTTGCTCGGTTGAGCCTTCGACTGCAAGAATTTGACGTGACCATTCTGGTCTGGCCGCAAGCTTAATGATGCCTATTGTTTGCCTAGAGCCCCAGTCAAATATACTCCCGACAGCACCGACGACGACGATGACGCCCGTTTTCTCGGAGCAATTACAGATACCCACATGGGAGCACTTCAACAAGACGACCCCGAACTTCGGGCCGTGATCGACCACCTCGAAGGTCAAGGAAATTCCGTTCCCCGATTCTTGGCCAGAGACTTGTCAAGCTTCGTTCTGCGGCGAGGCGTGCTCTTCAAGAAGAACTTCGGAACCAGCAACCCTGCTTGGCTGTTGGTTGTTCCTGCCAGCCTGCAAGAAGATATTTTTCAAGATTGCTACGAAGACTTGACGGCTGGACACCTAGGCTACAGCAGGACGCTCGCCCGGATTCGTGACAAGTACTATTGGCCGAGACTCCCGAAAGCCGTCCATTTTTATACACGGTCGTGCCATGAGTGCCAACGACGTAAGAAGCCTCCGACGAAGCCAGCAGGACTCCTGCAGCCGATATCTGCCCCAACTGCGCCCTTCCAGCAGGTCGGAATGGATTTACTTGGGCCATTCCCAACATCGACGCAAGAAAAACGTTGGATTATCGTCGCGACCGATTATCTTATACAATACGCCGAGACGAAAGCCCTTCCGTCGGGAGCAGCGGTGGAAGTTGCCAAGTTTTTTGCCGAATTTATTCTCCCTCGACATGGCGCCGCCGATTTCTTGATAACCGACCGAGGCTCATCGTTCTTGGCCCAGCTCACGCAAGAGATCCTTCGGCTCAGCCACACCAGCCATCGTCGGACCACCGCGTACCATCCGCAGACCAACAGGCTAACGGAGCGGCTCAACAAGACGACCGCCGACATGATCTTCATGTACGTCGACGTAGAGCACAAGACGTGGAACGAGGTATTACCATACGTCACGTTCGCCTACAACACCGCAGCTCAAGAAACAACCGCGTTTACACCCTTCGAGCTGGTGCATGGCAGAAAAGTGACGACCATGCTGGACGCGATGCTGCCCCATGAGCCAATGGATGACGAATGCGAGGATGCCCACGCGGTCAGTCAGAGAGCCGAAGAGGCACGCCAACTAGCCCGCCTTCGAAACCACGATCGACTGCGTGTCGACACTCGCCGGTACAATCTTCGGCGCCATGCCGTCCATTTCCAGCCCGGAGACAGAGTGTGGGTGTGGACGCCGATTCGACGTCGCGGTCACAGCGAAAAACTGCTGAAGCGCTATTTTGGGCCTTACAAGATCATCCGACGCCTCGGAGATCTGAACTATGAAGTTCTTTCCCCATCAACAAGACGTCAGCCGCGACCCGAGGTGGTGCACGTCGTTCGGCTGAGGTTGTATAACGAAAGATAGAACTTTCTACCCTCGTAGAAAGTTCTATCTAGAAGCGGCCAGGATTCGATTCCCGGCCGCGTCTACACATTTTTGTTCATGCTGTAACGTGACGTTCTGGTAAATTCAAGAACCATCTTGCTGATTCGAAGTTAGAATGTTCTACAAACCGAACCTTCTACGCCGCATGTTCCAGAAGCTCTCGCGGGTACAAAAGGGGCTCCGCGTGGCAAGCCGGAGTCAGTTTCGCCCCAGCGTTCGAATCTGCTGTCACGCCGATTTCGACGCCCGCGACTCGACGCCTGCTTTCTTCTGTTCCCTTTTTATTTTTGGGCACAAGTTCGCCCCATTAAACGTTTAGTTTCTTCAGTTATTATCGCCTCATCATCATCGCCGGTCAAGAGAGGGATATTGTCATGAATGACAATATCCCTCTCTTGACCTGCGGGCGACACGACGCTTTCGTTGGTACGATAAATGCTGTTGCATGCATTACCAACGGCCGGCAACGTTAGACGAGCTTCCTGCGTTTTATTTGGAAAAAATATTTTTTTCAATGCTGGAGACTTCTGCTACCTATTATTTGCCACCGCTGCTTTATTTCTAAGTTCTTGCTCTTTTCTTTTTTTTCTTTATTTGTTTGGCGGGTTTTTTCCGCCCAGGGGGCAGAGATAAAGGCGTGAAGCCTGACAAAGTCTCTGCCCCCCCAACAGTTCAACAGTAAACAGTACAATGAATATAATCAGCAAAAAGTATACTCAGTAGAAATTAAAAAAAGCACAGTGGAACAGGTATTTTAACATTCAACATTGTGACTTGTAAAAAATAAAAAAACGGCACAATCAGACACCAAGCAAAAACATGTTACACAGCAAGCATGATTCGAGGCGTATAACACATGTAACGTCGTATGACACAGAAGCATCATATCACTAATATATATATAAAAAAAGAAAGAATAAAACGTTAGAAGAAGGTTACAGCCTAAAATAGGGCTGATGGCAGCAATTTAGTCTAGAAATGAATAATGATCGAATATATGCCAAGAGCCATATTTGTAGTCAAATATAAATACATAATAAAAATAACAGCTAAGCCTACATATCACACAAGTGAGAAGCTCATACCACTGCCCACGAGAAAGCTTCGGCACTGTTTTTTGAAGGCATAAAATGTTTTATTATAATCTATAGTCATGTCTGTTCTGTTTAGCATCTTAGTTATCTGATATGACAAAGCAGTGCGGCCATAATTGGTTCTTATTGAAGGCATCCTTCGTTTTGGGTCTCGTAGTTGGTACGGACCTAAACTCGATTTTGGTGTGGAGTATATTCTATGTTTGTGAATCCATTGTAAGAGTTTAAAATAGTATATTTGGTCTGCCTGAAGCATATTATATTTGATGAATAGAGGTTGGGTTCTTATGTTTCTAATATCTCCTTTATAATTTTCGCACATGCGAAGAATCCTCTTCTGCAAGGTGATAAGTTTGACATAGTTCGAATTGATCGTCGTCCCCCAAACTAAGATACCGTAACTGATTTTAGAGTAGACCAAAGAATAGTACAACGTCTGTTTTAGCCAAGTGGGCAGCAAGTTTCCTTTTTACATATATACTTCCCGTAACACGAGATAATTCACCTTTGAGTTTATTCACGTGAGTGTTCCATGAAAGGTCCTCGGTAAACCATACACCAAGAAATTTTTGTTCCGACACTTGCTCAAGCACAGTGTCTTCAAATTTTAAGCTTATGGGGCTGCAGTCGAGTTTATTTATTGGCTTAAAAATAATATACTTAGTTTTGATTGTATTTAGTTTTAAAGAATTTGTTTGTAACCAGTTGGATAGCTTCAATAGATAGACATTTGCAGCATTTTCTAGGCATTTTTTCGTCACTCCAGAAAAGAATACGTTGGTATCGTCTGCATACATTATAAGGTCGGGGGAACCGGATATAGTCGTTATATTATTAACATATATAAGAAAAAGAAGTGGACCTAAAATTGACCCCTGAGGGACACCATGCTGTATTTTAAGTCGATTTGACGATTCGCCGTTTATTAGTACATATTGGTAACGATCCGCAAGATACGTTTCAATTAATTTTAGAGCTACTCCGCGCACACCGTAAATTTCAAGCTTTCTAAGTAAAATATTGTGCTGCACAGTATCAAAAGCTTTACTTAAATCTAAGAAGAGACCAAGAGTAAATAATTTGTTCTCAATATTTTCTACTATTTTATCCTTTATGTTAAGAAGCGCTAGCTCCGCCGATTTTTGCTTTTGAAAGCCGTACTGGGACTTCGTTATTATATTATGCTTCTCAAAAAAACATGTTAATCTATCAGCAATGACACGCTCAAATACTTTAGAAAAAACTGGAAGAACTGAGATAGGTCTGTAGTTATTAATGTTTGTCTCACCCCCTCCTTTATACACTGGAGTGACCCTGGCTATTTTTAGCTCGTCAGGGAAATCACCGGACTGAAGCATCTTATTTACTATATTCGATAGAACTGGACTAACTATGGTCACAGTGTACTTAATAGGTAGGGTTTTTATTTCATCTACTCCAGCGGCGACGTCATTTTTTAGGTTTCTGGTTATTTTATCAATTTCAAATGGTGTCGTTGGAGTAAGCATAATCGACCCAATTTGGTTTCCTGCGTCATTACAGTCATCTATGTTGGAAGCCCTCCCAGTGTACGCACCCATGCTAATGAAATGTCTATTCATTTCATCGCCAAGTTCTTTACCAGTGACACGTTTATTATCTATTAGTATTTCTTTCAGATTACATCGTGCCTGTTCCCTGTTCGTGAGTTTGTTTACTGTGTCCCACACTTTTCTATGGTCATTGTGTATGCGTAGAAGTTCTTTTTGATAGTATTCGCATTTTGCTTTTTTTAGGTCGGCATTAAGTTATTTTCTGCATTTCTTGAACTCGATAAGCAGCCGCGGATCACGATGCTGAATGAAGGCATGATACTTGGCATTTTTTTGCCTTATTCTTCCATACAGGTCTCTAGTCATCCAAGGCTTTCTCAATTTTTTACATTTCACTCTACGTTCCTGAAGAGGGAAAGCTGCATTATAGTACTGTCTGACTTTCATCAGGAATATTCTATAGGCATTTCTAGGATTGCACTCAGCATAAACGTCATCCCACGTTTCCTCTTCCATAAGGCAGCCGAAAGTTCTTAGCGTTTCCTCATTAATGATGCATTAAACTAGCGAAGTCTTTTTTTTATGGAACAAAGTAATCATGCTTGTGTAATATCACTCGTTGGCCCCTCTGGCAGTTAAACTATAGCAGCGTGTAACAAAATAATCCTTATTTGTTCTATGTTTTATGGGCTCTTAATAAACGAGGAAGGAGCCTTGCACCGGCGTCCTGGCTCACGTTACAGTAGTCATGTGCTGTGCGCGGCACAGTATGAACGCGGCATCGGCGCTTTTTGAAGTGTAGCTCAAACAGGGCACTGTTGAGAACAAGGTTTTACTGCCTCACTTAGAGCCCCAAATATTACTGAAAGAATAAACAGAGGGACAGACAGAACAACGCATCTTTCGTGCATTCGTGCCTCTGTCCGTCCAGCTCTCTGTTTATTCCACTGTCCGTCCTTCTGCTTATTATTTCAGTATTATTTAGTTCACCAACACGCTGACGTATAACTTGAGTCCCAACTTAGCACTTTTCGCAGCACCAGTATTTTCTTCAAAAACCTTTTAGATCGTCGAGAATAGCAGGCAAAAATATGGCTTAGCGTATTTTGGTACTTAAAAAAAAAAGAAGGCTTGGGAGCTAAAGTTAATTGGGCATGTGATAAGCCAACCAGCGTTTGCCGCCGCCTGGCCACTTCATGAAGTTGATAACAGTTGCGTTCAAAGCAAGTGCTCGAATTGGACTCCATCTACAGAAACGCGCATCACCAGTCGGCTCCGCATGGAACACAACGCGCGCCCGAGCATTTCAGGCTGAACTGCGGCATCGGCGGCGTCGATTCCTTGTGTCAGGTTGTCCACGCTGGTCGGTTCCGTGGCGTCGACTTCATTCTTCACATAACCCCAAAGAAAAAATCTAACGGGCTTAGATCTGGCGATCGTGCCGGCCACGGAACTGGACCACTGTGTCCAATCCACTGCTCTGGAAGAGTTCGCTGTAGAAATCGAACAGCACGCGAAGAAGAATGCGCTGGAGCGCCTTCCTGTTGAAACCACGTCTCCTTCAGCACGCTGAGAGGCAGGCCGGCAATAAACTCTTCCACGACTCCCTCAAGATTCTCTCCGTGTATAGTTTTCCATTCACTGTGCCGTCAAAGAAATATGGGCCAATGATTTTATCATTAAATATTCCACACCATACGTTAATAGACCATCTCACTTGATGTTCGTGCTGAGGGGGCCAACGAGGACTTACGCTTGCCTAGTAAAGGGCATTGTAGAGGTTCACCATTAAATTTCTGCAGAATTGAGCCTCATCACTCCAAATAATTTTTTGCAAGAATCCAGGATCCCGGTCAATTTCAATCATGGCCCAATTGCAAAAGTCCAGTCGTCGTTGGAAGTCACTGCCGTGTAGCTCTTGGTGCAGGCTAACATGAAACGGATACATGCGATGCTTCGCAAGCACTTTCCACACTGTAGAGATCGTTGTCCCAGAAGACCTCACAATTTCGCGCACGCTTGCTTCAGGCTTAGCTGTTACGTACGCGAGAACGTCAGTCTGAAATTCGCGGCTATGGACATATTTTTTCTGTCTTCGCCCACTCACCACTGTGCCACGTGATGCAAACTTGTTGAAAACGCGTCTGAACGAAGTGTGGGCAGAAACGAAGCGACCTGGCTGCTGAGCGGCATAAAGTTGCGCAGCACGACGAGCATTCTTTTGCATAGTTAAATATGCGATTACCATGTCTGTTTTTTCTTCAACCGAAAGCCTTGTCGCAATGAGCGACGCCATTCAGATGTGTTTCCTGCCACAGTCAGAGAAAGAAAGGCACAGCACTATGAATCGCATAGCGCCTATGTTATTTGTAGCCTTCGTCCTTCAAAAGGTATGGGTGCAAGCCTGTGTCTTTTACAACAGACGAGCAAGTGACGCAGCGTTCGTCGCTTTGTAGCACCATTGGCACAAGTCTTCAGAGCAGCTTCTATCATATCAACGAAAGGAAAGGGTAGCGTCACGATGCCCGCTGGGACAGCGTGATTTACACCTGCCGCGGTAAGCAAAAACACAAAGGAGAGAGGAACGTGTTGCAGTAGCGCTGACGGCAGTGCCTGCATCACAGGTGACGTCACTGCCTAGCGAGGGCGAAGATATCGACGCCATTGACGCCCTTGTTCTGGTCAGTTTCGGTTTGAAAGAGCATGCGGGAAAGAAATAATTTAGCCTGAAACGCGCGCAGAAATATTTTGTGCCTTTATTTCGATGTGGGGTTGGAGCATATTAAGGTTGGTCTTCAATTTCGTAAATGAAATAGGCCCTCTAAAAACAACAATTAAGAAGTTAATTAAGAGATCTCCGTTAATTAGCCGCCTAGTTGCCAAAAATACCTTGTTCCTAGTGGGCGCCCGGTCGGGTATGCTGATGGCATAACTAAAAGTGCCCTAAGGCAGCTCCTCTTTTTTAAAATTTTATATATATATATATATATATATATATATATATATATATATATATATATATATATATATATATATATATATATGAAATAAGGTAAATATAAAACAATGGACCGGGAAAAGTTAATGAGTCTAAGATTCGTACTGTCGGAGTTACTAATACGAAATTTATTACGACGTTTCGAGCGGCGACCGCTCTTCATCATATATATATAAAAAAAACCTAAATATAGGCTGTTAGAGATTTAAAAAAAAAAATGAACTTTTTGAAGGAACAATCTACCGACCTTAGCGGACGTCAAGAGTTGCAAAAACGTACTAATTAGCGAGATAATTAACTAAAATGTATTCATTAATGTTTTAGTTAGTGAAAACAAACATGTGGTTCAACTGAGAAACTTGCCAAGCATCATCCGAAACCACTAAAACAACTCTTTTTAGAAATATATAGGGCAGCTGCAGGGAGAGCATTTTACGGCGCTCTGAAAAACCGCTCAGTTTGAACGCATTATCGGAGCGCATCTTTGCACCCGCGGTGCTGCCCCCCAGTGGCTGAGACGAGCAACACATGTGCGCCCTAGACGCTGACGTCACATGAAACGCGTAAGTCTTCGGCGGAGTACAATGTAGCCTTTTCCAAACTTTTGTACAGATCAGCTTTCTTTAGGGAATAAATTCAATCAGGAGGACGCACTAGGTCTCACGTGGTGTTTATATGACGTTCCTTTAAAGTACAGAGTAAGCACAGAAATAATAATGCTATGTATAATCTAATTACAGCCAAATACCCAAAAGATTCTTTACCGTCTTGCTTGGGAGCCATTCCAGGCAGCAAGGAGAGAAAGGACTGAAGGAAGAAATTGAAACCATCTGCATGTACTCTCAATTTGTAAAGGACAAATTCGAGGCAAGTGACCGCATGAACGCTGTCATGAAAATTGTTACACACTTCTCTATTGCTCAAATAGTGCTTGGTAGCTGTTAAATTGACGACACTAAAAAGTATCTACGTGTTTTTTTTTTTTTTTTGTTTTATCCTCTACTTCTGCCATCATCTCGTAGATTTTCATTGAATAAAGCAAAAAATAAATGAAATTCTGCTTCTTTAATAAACCGCATACGGTTCTTTCATCCCTAGGGCTATAAATGAATTCTGGAAAATATTCAAAATGTTGCAGTGTTATCCTCCTCCAGAATATCTTAATTAAATCTTTCATTATTCTGATTTTCGCCGATTTGTTCATGCACACGGCTAATGACTAAATTTAATTTTTATGTATTGCAATATACTAATCTGAAAGTATTAATATTGTTCACATTCAATTTTGAATTATATCAAACCACTTGTACCTTTCTTTTTTTAGACTGACATTGCCATCATAACACTGAAAAGACCTGTGGAATTTTCAGAAACCATTAAACCAGTTTGTCTGTCCGACATCAATGACAATCCAGATTGTGACGTTCCCATGTATGTTGCTGGATGGGGATACACTGAACGTAAGAGCAACTAACAAAGTTGTCATTAAAAACACCTAAGGCTGATATTGTTAAAAAAACGAATAATTTAGAGGTTTCTGTCTGTCCACATCGTGTCCAGTTGCTTGCGTGTACCGTAACATTTTGAAAGAACGCCCACTCAAATTCAAGAATTAAATGGTGAAAAGCGTGGGGTAGGCTATCTTTGGGAAGGCCAGAGCAAAACTTTATAAATAATTATTGTTAAACACCCTAGCACCGGCTACAAACCACGTGACGCGGGAATTGATACCGCAGATCGCGGGCACGGCAAATTAGAGTTGAACGATGCGATAAACACGCGGGAATTCAGTACGTACTCCTGTGCCACGGGAAAGGATACCGCAGGTTGCGGACTCAGCAGATTCGCCTTTCACGGTGCGAAGAACTCGCATCTCACGAAAGCAGATACCGCAAATGGCGGATGCAGCAGGTGCAATTTTTATGGTGCAATAAACACGAAGTAACCCTCTACAAATTTGCCTGTCACATTTGTCAGACCTGCCGGTACAGCAAATTCCGCGGTTGGTGCGATTCCTCTCAGATATCGCGTGACGTCCGACAGGAATCGGGGGGTGGGCGATGTTTGGGAATTTTTATGTTACAAATAATTAGCCAGAAAAACCCGATGCCCACTCGGGGGCGTGCGTTCTTTTGGAACTTTATGGTAGTTTTAGTTAATGGAAAGATATCCCAAAGAGTTGATGCTACCTCTGACATTTCCAGGCGTTGCCGTTTTCCTCTTGAAAAAACGAAGCCTTTCTTTTTGGGACCTCTCTAGTTTTTAATGCCTAATATTGAACTCCCAAATTATGTACTTTCCATCTTCCGGCTGTATACTGATGACTTTTGGTTTACCGAAATATTGAAATTTATTAAGAATACACCATTACACCAGGTGACTTTCATCGTATTCTCAGCTAAAGTAATAACAGGAAAATGGCGGTGGGCGTTTGGACGTGCTACCATGTGCCGTTTACGAGATAACACTTTCCATTCCTTTGCCCCTAATCTATAAATATTTAACTTGTAGCGTTAGGTATACAAGTGTAATCCTTTGGCGTATATTCCACTGAAAATATTTCTGGAGGAACATACACAGGATTTACAAAGTGTTCAAAAAACCTCCACGACTTTTTTTTAACATACTGTTACTACGAGAGCATGAGTACATTTCAACCAGGCCAGGGTATTTCTGTCCAAACTGCCTTTGGTAATACTGATGTATAACATATACTTAAAGAAAACAAAATTCGAAAAGAGTAAAGCGCGAAACACATGTACGACGAAACCGTCCGATCCGACGTCCGACCGCGCAATACGACGGTCGGAGGCGAGGGTTTTCAACGCTTTCCGATGCTACGAAAACCCTCGCCTCCGACCGTCGTATTGCGCGGTTGGACGTCGGATCGGACGGTTTCGTCGTACATGTGTTTCGCGCTTAAGTCTGATACTACACTCCGACTCACCCTGCGATGAACTAGGGCCCGAAGGCCAAGGGGGGGGGGGGGGAGGAGCACTACCCCGGGAAAGCGCGTATCCGAATTTCAAAGGAGTGCGCGAGAGAACTTTCGATACGCAGAGTACGAAGAGCACTAATATTTCGCTCATGGTTTTCTGTGTTGAAAGGGTGCTATCTATATTGGCGAAGGAAAAGTACACGGTATTCAGTCTCATAAACGTTCATGCCATATTTCGTAAATATGTGAACTGTTTGGAGAAGCTGGAGGGCGCAAGTCGTTCAGCCAATCCAATCCAATCTTTGTGAACGCACCTGGACCCGTATCCCCCGTTCACAGGTAGTCCGTACATACGCTGCCTTGTCGAACACTCAGTCTGACTCATCTTCATTTCTTAATCGATACTGGTTCTTATCCCGAGTTCTCTTCGTCACATCGCATACAGAAGATATCTAGCCCCTTCAGTAGACTTCAGTAGTAGCAAGCGTACGCAGTCAGCAAACAAATCACGTGGCTTTATCGGGTTCCTTATTGGACCCAGCGGCCTGTAGCACTGGGCTTTAGTCCATCGTACGATGAGACGGAGTATAGTCATACATTAATTCGCAAATGTCCGATCAAGATAGCGAAGTTAAAAATGTAAACGTTGTACGTAAATGATGCTTCATATAATCCTTCTGTCCAACAATAGTTCAAGAATGAGGTCGGATACACAGTAGCATAGCGTCAATGATTTGGAATAATTTGTTAGCTTTCCGGTATTAATCATTTTGGTCGCTGCAGTATACACTTGTAAAAACGTTTTAGGTTATACCTAACTAACAAGTAGAGTTAGTTTATTACACGAAATTATGACACTGCTTTTTATTTGTGGTACAACAGCATATTAAACTTTTCAGGTATTACTAAAAGCGCTTTTCCAGTACACTCTTACGCTTCCACCAAACGCCTATCAAATTGTAATTTTATAACATATATAAACTCTGCATTTAAACTGTTTTATTGCTTTGAAGGGGCTCTTTAAAACGTTAGAAGTTCAATGTGCGCTTGAGCACCACATATATTAATTTTTCTATAATTTTGAAATCAGCGGTTCATCGTAAAAAAAATCACAATTTAATACCCGCTCCGAAGACAATGTTTCAAATGTTACGTAAACCATTAACACTTTCTTCGTCTTTTGTTTCTTGAAATATGCTCTTTTTAAACGTGTTTTCTTGTCATCACGTAAGCTTACTTGCTGTTCTGTATGAGAGTGACGGTTCGGAACGGCAAAGTTAGTAAATACTAACTCATGAAAGCACTTTTTTAGGAATGATACCAGATTACAGATATTTATATAGTAAATATGACCGCGTCCGAGTCAGCTACAGTGATTATAGCGTCAAAAAACAAAATCAAAGGTTTTGACAGCAAATAAAAGTTAAGGTTGCTATATTCCTGTCAAAGTAATTTATGGTTCACTTATTCATATAAGCATATAAATAAAAATACTGTATTTCTTCAGAAAGCCCAAGGCAGTTGTTTTGGGATATTGATTTCGGCACACACGTAAATCACGTAGAATTCATCCCCTTCAAAAGAAAAGCAAACTTTACGTAATTTAGGTGTTCCTTGCTAACTAGTAAAATCGGCATGGCAATATGAAACGCAGTAGTGATGGGAAGGCATTAAGTTCATAAAAAAAACTGAGCTCTCACTTGCTGGTCTCACTGACTTTTATTCGTATAACTCAGTATTGGACAACGCCTCGATCGAAGAACCAAATCTCCCAAAAAGTGTTCTAAAAATCGTCTGTATTGTTTTACAGAACGTATAAATACGTTGTCATTATAATGTGTTTTCTAAAGTCCTCACCGCGTGTATCAAACCTTCAGATAGCAATTGGGAAGCGAGGTGCCAAACAACAACAAAATAGTCTTCGCGCCGCTTGCGTCCACGGCACACTGCTTTGCCAATCTTTTAATGAATTCTTTAAAATTCTAATTTATAATTATAAATATATATTACTGAGGACTACACTTGCAACAATTTGTTGTAATAATTTAACGATGTTGATGCACTCCATGA
Source organism: Ixodes scapularis (assembly GCF_016920785.2). Classification (NCBI taxonomy): domain Eukaryota; kingdom Metazoa; phylum Arthropoda; class Arachnida; order Ixodida; family Ixodidae; genus Ixodes; species Ixodes scapularis. The sequence continues at coordinate 10,208,663 of NW_024609846.1, forward strand.
TGTTAGCACCTACAGTATACAGCTACATTAATCAATCTCTTTTTTTTTTCTACTCCTTTTTGCAGCGGTCATGTGGAATAACCAGTCTTTGTCTGAAGATATGGACGGGTCTCATGCCAAAGAAGATTTGATGACAGTAAAATCCGGCTCCGAGAAACAATCCCAAGAAGTAACTGAAGGTGGGGTATACCGATGCGCTCAGATGTGCTTAAAGGGGCGCTAAGAGGTCAAATAAGATTTTCTTTATAATCCGAAATGATTGAAAACAATGCCTATTACCTATTACACTTATACACACCTCATCACCTCATTTTCATAGTTTTATCACATCATCTGCTACTAGAGCTCTTTCTTCTTCCTAACCCTTTTCGGCAATAGTTGATGTACCTGGCGCATTATAGCCGTATATGCTTTTGCGCCATGAAAACCCAATCCAATCCAACCCAAACGCTCTTCTCAGTGACCGCCGCCTGCTGCTGTGAGCAGCCAACGCTTCAATTTTGTGTTTGAAGTTATTTTAGGGCCCTTTCAGCAACCTCAAATTCTTTGAAATAGTGTGAGGTCAAAGAGGACGCGCAGTGGACGTTTTTTCAGCGACGCGAGGGGCCGCGTCGCGCCGGTTCTGCGTGTAATGCTGCCACGGCGAAGTCACAACCGAAACTAGAGTAAACAGATACCAAACCCAGGTGTTGTGACCGTTTGACGATTTCCTTCTCAATGTCTGAGAGGTCATAGGGCACCTAAAGAAAAGAACTTCGCCCGCTTCCCCGACTCACCGACAATCCTCAGTGCTCTATGCGCCGTCCGCCGCCAGCGCCGCCATGTTTTCCCAAGGGAGGATAAAAAGCCACGAGTCGACGTCACTTTGGGCTCCGATTTTAGGTATTTCAAAAAGGAGGGACGTAGTATGTTCGCAATTGCATTAAAAAAAACACGTTTTACGGCTGTCGTTATTAAATATAATAGAAATGTCACTTACAATGCTCCTTAATTTCAACTTTTCGCGCGTCAGAAATAAAAAGATACAAGGAGGCGAGAGAAGGGAGAGAAGGACGCTCAAAATGAAAAGGCGTGCGCGCACGCAGGAGTCTGTTTTTGTTTTGTTTTTTTTCGCGTTGCGTTTTTGTTTTGTGTTTCTATATCTACAATTTGCATCGTTTTATACAACAACGAAAAATACGACCTTTGGGGTGTCAGTGCCCGTATAAGAATGTTACTGCGGTTTAAGCTTGCTATAAAAGCGCCTAACAGCTTAGGTTCCCGTATTCATTTGGTTCAATCCTTCTGGGGCATAAACACTTCAAATATCTAATACAAATATAATTTTATACTTCACTAGTTATTCCCCTCTCACTATATTGGCATTTTTAGTGTCATTGCGAGCCTGACTCCCCGATACACTCGATGCTGAAAAATAACTATGAATATAAGGATACACTGCCTGTAGCAATGTAATACTTACAATATAGCTCACTAGTAGAAACTTAATTTTAAGAATCAAAACCACGGTTTTAATGGTGAAACCTACCTTGAACACGTTGAGAAATAATTGCTACTCTCATCACCTCCTCATTTAATTTCCAGGGGTTCAAAACTAGGCACCCTATTTTCAGCCACGCCCAAGAAGTATATTCTTAAACATAACTAACAAGATTCCTTTTAATGATAATGTAATTAATGCAAAGGTGTAAGCGAGGTGGACAAGAATAACTATAATAATCCCTGGGAAGAGGAACAATGATGCATTTAATTGCATTATAATTATCGATGAAAAACACAAGTTTCCAAACACAACTAGGTTGCTGGTGCGCTACCAAGAAAAAATCCTCCTGGTCTTGGTATAGAACCCGGGACGTCTCCATTTCCAGTGGAGTTTTCTACCAACCATGACCAGGCGGATTTTTCAGCCGCGTACAAGTCACTGAGCTGTGTTTGGAGATTAGTGTTTGTCCTTTGCGTCACTTGCTTCCCTTCTCCAGGGAATTCATGTAGTTGAGATTCCCTCATACCACGCTCGTTAAACAATTTTAACTTGCTAGAAAATACAGATATACTCAAGCCAATTTCGCGTTAAAAAAAGTGAAAGCCGTTTACAACTCCCTGTAACGCCGAATTGGAGCGCAGCTCTTGAGGAGGAGGAGGGAAGGGTACTGGGGGGTGGGTCAAGTGACCTCGGGGGGCGGGGGGTCACGTGACCTTGGGGGTCACGTGACCTTGTGGGAGTCACGTGACCTTGGGGCGTCACGTGACGTCGGGGGGGTCACGTGACCTGGGGCCACGTGACGCTACCGATGACGTCATCAGTAGCGTCACTGATGACGCCATCAGTGATGATGATGACGATGCGGATGCCGGTGACGTCCTCAGTGACGTCACTGATGACGTCACCGGCATCCGCATCGTCATCGTCATCATCACTGATGACGATGCGGATGCCGGGGACGTCATCAGTGATGATGACGATGACGATGCGGATGCCGGTGACGTCATCCGTGGCTATGACGTCAACGGGGGGTCACGTGACCTCGGGGGTATCCCCAGGTCACGTGACCCCAGGGGGGGTCACTTGACCTGGGTAACCATCGTGACCCTCGTGAGGGTAACCCTAGTAACCCTTGTGAGGGCAACTCTCGTGACCCTCGTGAGGGTAACTCTCGTGACCCTCGTGAGGGTAACTCTCGTGACCCTCGTGAGGGTAACTCTCGTGACCCTCGTGAGGGTAACTCTCATAACCCTCGTGACCCTCGTGAGGGTAACCCTCGTGAAGGTTATTCTCACGAGGGTTACTAACCCTCGTAACCCTCGTGAGGGTTACGAGGGTAAGTAACCCTCGTGAGGGTAACTCTCATAACTCTCGTGACCCTCGTGAGGGTAACCCTCGTGAAGGTTACCCTCACGAGGGTTACTGATCCTCGTAACCCTCAAAAGGGTTACCTTCACGAGGGTTACCCTCACGAGGGTTACTAACCCTCGTAAACCTCGTGAGGGTTACAAGGGTAAGTAACCCTCGTGAGGGTTACAAGGGTAAGTAACCCTCGTGAGGGTAACCCTCGTGAAGGTAACCCTTTTGAGGGTAACTAACCCTCGTAACCCTCGTGAGGGTAACAAGGGTAAGTAACCCTCGTGATCCTCGTGAGGGTAACCCTCATGAGATTAACCCTCGTAACCCTCGTAACCCTCACGAGGGTTACGAGGGTTGCGGTTACGCCGACGGCGACGCCGCTCAAGCCGGGAACGGGCCCCTAAGAGCTGCGCTCTAAAAACGTTCTGTACTCTTTATTTTTTTTTAAATCCTACTCAAATAACAAAGATCAATCGAGCAAGATTGAGCTTCAGACTTTTTCACGGTTTCCAGATTTGTTTCAAATCAAAAAGAATTTCTCATGGTCAACTTAATCGTTCGGCCTCCATCTGATTTTATATTTCAGACACAACCGAGTCATATGAAGACTACTATGACCCCGGTACGGCGCCAGTTTCCCCGGCCAAAAATACGTTTCCTGATTTGCTCCAACAAGCCCGAGTTCAGTTAATCCCAAATGAGGAATGCGATAAGCTGTATAACGACTCGTCACTTCATGGAAACATCGTTTGCGCTATGCACGACTTTGGATCTATATGCTTGGTGAGGACTAACATATTGTTAGTAACATATGCACTATTAAGTTATAATAGGGCAAGTCTGAAGAACTAAAAAGAGTAATCTCCTTTCCCAAGGCATTTAAAAACATTCCGATTCAAAATCTCCGCAATCAATCTTTATATCTTACGTAGGTGTTCGCATGCGCTGAACGGCCCTAGAAACATCTGGCTGCCCTGGGAAGACAGGGGCAGCCAGTCCCGGTAATATTACGACTGGAAAAACTCAGAATTCAGAATTTTTTACCGACAACAATCAAGAACGCTGTCAACTGTGTTCACTGACGGAATGAAAACAACAGGGCGTGTTTTCAGAACGCCCATTCGCCAGCAAACGCTCTATGCCTTCCACCGTACTTTAGAAGCGCACGCGCCCTCGAGTGCACGAGTCGCCTAAGCGTCGTCAAAGGTAGGAAGCTCGTGCTGGAGGAGAGTAAAGCTACTCCCCGCCGCCACTCTGCACTTTCATCAGTAGAATTACTACTTCCCTAGATATATTTCTTTTTGAATCGGAAGTCACGTGACTTGTCTGTTTGTTTTTTTATTTATTTTGTCATGGTAGACTGCCTCCGCGATTATTGTCTAGGCATACCAACGAACCCCAAATGTTCAGCTTTCTGCCTATACTCCGTTCACCCCTAAGCTGACAGTGCAATTGAGAGCTACGCGCTCGCCGGGTCAATCAACCACCTCCCTATCATCAACTGACTCCGCTCTCTGCGCGCTAGTATGAGGGCTAGCATGGGCGGGAGCGCGATTGTATGGAAAAATATAGACATGGAACTGGTCCAACAAGCACGTTGATTCTTCCGCACTGTCAGCTTATGAATGAACTCGGTATAGATACAAGCTCCGAGAAATAGGAGCCCAGGTGTATTCGCACTTTCTCTGTGACCCACATTAGAACTCCAATGCAGTGCTCTCTGAGGTGATCACGGAAGTTTGATTGGCAATTTTAGAACTGAGTGTTATAAGTTCTAGAGCTTCCAGAGTAGAGGACGGAGAAGTGTTAGTCAAACAGGACAGACAGCAATAAGCATATAAGTTCGCAGTTTGGTGTTTATATAGTTTCGCCTATACTGCTTTCAGTAACATTCGGAATTGTAGACTAAACCCGTTCCACCACTCAAATATTTGTTAATGTCTAGTGGTTCCTGTTTTGAGCTACAAGACAAATTAAAAGTGCGTGGCCGTGCAGACACGTTGCTTTCCAAGTACCTTTCAATGAGAGTACGCTTATTAGTAAAAACAAGCCACAGGTTTCTTTGACACGAAAATGGAAGGCGTCAAACTAGCGCGATGGCTGCCCCACAATGCGCTCTATCCTAATTAAAAGTGAACGAATGTAAATTAGCTTTCGCGTGGGTTCCCGCTATTTAAACCCTTTAATTTGTTCTATTCGCCTTTTGATTCTTAAACAGGGCGACAGCGGAGGCCCGCTGGTGTACAAGACAACAGATGGCCGCTGGACCTTGATGGGACTAATAACCGCTGCCGAGATGCCATGCAACGTCACCGATCTCCCGATGTACTTCGTTAGAATTAAGCCCTTCATGGACGACTTCATCCTTCCGTGCGTTCGAGATCCTAACAATTGCACATGCAAGCCAGCAAATGATACAAAATCCAGCATTTATTATTAGTGTGTTTTAGGAAAATCTAAAAACCGGTCTTATCTGTATGTTATTAAAACAGTTACTGAGATCACCTGCGCAACCTTCGGGCGAAATCACTTGTGTTGAATAGGTGTTTACAGTTTTACAGAAAATAAAACAAATATATATATATGCTTTTTTGCATCTAGTTAGCGAGTGTGTCCGCGTTAAGACCACATATTTAGCAAGACGCTCAATATACCAAATTCATTAGAATGGCAACAGCAGAAACATGCTTCTTCTGCATGAGGTTCAAAGCGGCAAAGCTAGCTAATGCCGGACGTGCCATAACGCTGACAGTAATGATGGTCGACCACGACGACGACGGAGTGGCGTGGAGTGCTGATTTCGCTGGTCTCTAATAAGGCGGCTGCTTCATGCTCTTCCTGACTTCCTGTGACATGTTAGCCCTCTGGCTCCTGCTAAACTCCTGGCCGTCGCGAAACCTGGCCGGGACGGCGAGAGATCAAGGATGTTACTGAGACAATAATCCAGAGACTTTTAAACTGGCCCTGCGAAGCGTGATGTGTCCAAAAAATTCACCACCAGCATGGCAAATTCAGCACGTGTCCGGATATCATATCTCTTCGCTATGTTGAAGGACCGATGTTTGGCCTACACGCTGTCCAGACCCTCTCTTGATTGTGTAGGTCTCTAAACTTTCGCTAGCCTGTCTGTTCCCCCCCCCCCCCCCCCACTTCCAGCAATCGTGACGTGATGGAAGTCAGGCTGGCATCCACGATTTGCGCCACGAAGCGCTAAGTTCCCCCAGCTATCGACCGTAGATACCAAGCATGCTCATCCAATATTTCATCTATACATCGGCCCGTTTGACCGACGAATACCTCGCCGCACGTCAGCGGAATCCTTCCTATACACGATGCCCATCATACATTCCACATATTTGTTCCTCTATTTGACTGAGCAAATGCGCTTGGATACAATTTTGTTGGCAACCCGTAGACACAATTGCGCGAGTTTGTTAGATGCAGAAAACACGATAAGCGTGTCGTATCTCTAGGTCACTCTTAGATTGTGGGATATCTGATGAAGTTTGAGAATGAATATCGCTCTCTTATTTGGCCTATCTTTGTTTGCACTGTAGCCTTCCCCTCACTTTCTTAAGTAGCGACTCTGGAGCAGGTACAAACAACGATGTGGGGAATTCAGCCCCAACCAGCTGCTCCAGCTGCCGGCCGAAACTGGCATGCATTACATCATCATCATCATCATTTATTATTCCTTGAAGGCCCAGGGGGCATTACACAAGGGAGTGAACACTTAAAAAACAAACAAGTAACAAAACTATTTATCTACGAAAACACGCTGTAATCTAGTTATGGGTTAGAAAAAATAAGCTAACGGCTGCAGAAAATTTCTCAGTATCAGATAAGGTAACAATTACGTCAGGCAGTGAGTTCCAGTCGTCAATGGCCAATGGTAAAGTAGACATTTGGTGAGTGACGGTTGACGATGAAATCGGACGGAGTTTGCAAGAATGGTCGAGACGAGGGAAAATGCGGTAAGGAGGGGATAACAAACTTTGTCTGAGATGACTGTTGTAATAAAAGATCCGATGAAGAAGAGAAAGACGAGACACCCTGCGGCGGTGAGAAAGAGTGTCAAGGTTAGCTGATTGGCGAAGTCCTGATATGCTTGCGTATGGGGAATAGTCGGAATAAATAAAACGGAGGGCCCTGCTTTGAACGGATTCCAGGTTGTTAGTTAGGTATGCCTGCCACGGTGACCATGTGGAAGAAGCGAATTCTAGTTTAGTTCCGACCAAGGTAGTATAAGCTAGTTGTTTTACGGGGGATGTGGCTTGTCTGAGGTTACGGCGAAGAAATCCGAGAGTGCGGTTAGCATCGGCGATCACAGTTGTTATATGAGTGGTTCATGACAGGTCAGATGTCAGATGAATTCCTAGATGTTTATACGATGAACAAGCAGTTACTGGGATGCCAGAAAAGTGGTAAGAGGAGGATAGACCATGTGAACTGCGGGAAAAAGATAGCGATTTACATTTATTATAGTTTAAAGCCATTTGCCATTTATGACACCACTGAATTATAAGTTGGAGATCGTTTTGCAAGGTTAGCTGATCGTGGCGTGAATGAATGGGTCTATATATGACACAGTCATCGGCGAACAAACGTACGTCAGAAGTGATGCCACGGTGGAGATCATTAATGTAGATTAAAAAAAGAAGGGGGCCAAGAACGCTTCCCTGAGGGACGCCAGACGTTACTGCGCTTGTGGTAGATTTTATATTGTTAATAGAAGTGTACTGTGTGCGATTAGTAAGGAATTCAGAAATCCAATTGACTACTGAGGGGTGAAGATTAATATTTCTTAGTTTCATTAAAAGGCGTTGATGAGGGACCCTGTCAAATGCTTTGGAAAAGTCAATAAAGATGGCGTCAGTTTGAACATTGGAATCGAAATTTGAGTAAACGTCAGTTAGAAATGCTGTTAGCTGAGTTTCGCATGAGTAGGACTTGCGAAATCCGTGCTGGTGCTTGAAAAGGAGGTTATGAGAGTCTAGGAAATTTATTATGTTAGAATAGAGAATGTGCTCCAAGAGTTTGCATGAAACGCTGGTGAGCGAGATGGGACGATAGTTGCTGATTAGTTGGCGATCGCCTGTTTTATGAACGGGTATGACGTTAGCAACTTTCCAATCTGAAGGTACTTCAGAGAGTTTAAGAGATTGAGAAAATACGTCGCAGAGGAAAGTGGAAGAAATGTGTTTAGTGTTTATTAATACCTTAGAGTTAAGTTGGTCATCTCCGGAGCTGGAGGACACCTTTAGTTGATCTATAGCCTTAAGTACTCCAGTACGGTCAATTACGATAGGATCCATGAGAGGGTGAGTGGATTGGCACGAGTCGGGAATATTTAGTAAGTCCTCGTTAGTAAAGATGGAGCAGAAGAAATTATTAATAGCAAGAGCGCCGTGTTTATCAGAAAGCGGAAGTCCGTCGTCATCTACAAATTGCAAAGGAAGTGAAAGTGCCGGATTGATTATTTTCCAAAACTTCTTTGGTTTCGTGGTTAGTATGTTGGGGAGGTCGATACTATAGAATTTGGTTTTGGCGTGATTTATTGCTGATTTATAAGCCCTAGCGCATTCGTAGCAGGTGTCCCAAGAATCCGTAGTGTTGACAGCCTTAGTCCGCTTATAGAGTCTTTTTTTCCTATTGGATTGACTATGAATTGTTTTATTGTACCAAGGGTTAGTGTTGTCAGATATAATACGGGTCAGTGGAATAAAGCGTTCGATTAGGTAGATCATTTTATCTTTGAATAGAGTCCAGTTTTCATTAACCGTTCTTTCCCAGAAGTTAACTGAGAAAGTATGATAAAAATCTTCGAGGTTCGAGTTGATTAATGCGTAATCAGCTCTCGCGTAATTGCGAATGAATTTGCAGTAATGTGATCTATGAGCAGCAGAGAGAGAGAGAGTTAAATCGATGACGAGATGGTCACTAATGCCGGGTAAGTATGTGATGTTACTGAAGAGTGAGGGGTCTTGGCTTAAGCACAAGTCGAGTATATTGCTACAGTGATTAGTAATCCTAGTAGGCTGAGTGATAACATTTGTAAAGTTGAAATCTAAACAAAAGTCTACAAATTCTTGAGACAATGCGCAACTAGAAGAGAGGGCAGACCAGTCAACGTTCGGGTAATTGAAGTCACCAAAGAGAGTAACAAAGGCGTTAGGGTATTTAGTGGTGATTTCAGAAATACACTTATATAGCTTGTTAACAAATTCTTTATCACTATCTGGCGGTCTATAGCACACAGCCACTATTACGGGGGGCGTCGTAGCGACGTACACAAATACAACTTCTAAGTCAGTAAGAATCGGAATAACCCGGGACGGAATTTGATTATTTATAGCTAAAAGCACACCACCCCCCCTCCTACCGGATCTATCACACCTATACACACGAAAGTTTGGACACAAAGGAAAAAGTTCAGTATCGGATATATCGGGGCTTAGCCACGTCTCGGTAAGCACAAGGAAATCTGCGTTGCATGCCTCAACCAAGGAAATCACATCATCTCTTTTTGGTATCAAGCTTCTAATATTAGTAAATAAAATAGAATGATAAGAAGGTTTGTTACAGATATCACGGCGTTTTGCAGGTTGATTGGGTGACGAAAAACGAAATGAACGCTGGCATTGCTATGCACTTTTTTCCTTCACGGCACCAAGAGCGGCGTCATATAAATAACACTTATTATCTAAAAACAGCTTATCGTGACGCAGCTTGTAAGTCGTGCCTTTAGGCTTGGCAAAATCAAGAAGGTGACGGCGCGCAAGTCGGACAGAAATGGGAAAATCTTCACTGATGGCTACACGTGTCCTTTTGAGCTTAAATGCCGACGAAAGAATGCCCTCTTTATCCTTAAATGATGAAAACTTCACAATTATAGGGCGACATTTCTGTGGATTGAACGCTCCCAAGCGGTGCGCTCTTTCAATTTTGCTTGATTCGATATTCACGCCTAGGTTACTGGAACACAGGCCGGTTACCAAGCCCTCGGACTGGGCCCACGTTTCCCTATCGGTGTCAGTGACGCCAAAAAATAGAAGGCTGTTACGACGGGATCTGCCCTCCGCGTCGTCACAACGGGTTTTCAGCTGCGAAAGTTCGTTTAGAGCTGTAGTAAGCTGAGGTTCGGTAGGTGTGACGTTACTGATTTCCTTCCGCTTTAGTAAGTCGAGTTCAGTTCCCTATTGAAAAAACCAGCTTAAGCTGGTCCCAGCTTCAAGCTGGGTTATTGCCCCAGCATGCCCAGCTTGGCATGCCGGTCATGCTGGTTGATCTGGTCATACTGGTCATGCTGGTTTATCTGGTTATACTGGTCATGCTGGTTGATCTGGTCCCAGCTTCAAGCTGGGTTATTGCCCCAGCATGCCCAGTTTGGCATGCTGGTCATGCTGGTGGACTTCCCAACCAGTTTAACGTGTTTAAATTAATACACGCGATAAACAAGCCAAGCTCTTCAGAAAAGCCAACTCGGCATCCAATTTATTAGTTTCGTACTTGCAGCCGCCTCACATGAACTCAGATGCTACATATCCTCGGCGCTGACACAGCTAGTACTAACCGACGCACAGACAGTGGTTCTCGGTACAAAGGCAACAATGTTAATAAAACCCGATTGCTTATCTTTCAACACGAAAAATACTAGACACACGCCAAAAACAGGCAATAGCAAAAGAAAATACTACACGGATGAGAGAAGCGAACCTGGGTCCCGCCAGTGATGGGGGCGAAGCGGCAACTTGCGTGGTCGGCAATGGCGAGGAAATCCGTGTGGCTTCGATGGCATTGGCGATACTCCTCGGCACCACCGTCATTCACGAGCATACACACGTTCGAAGACACGAAGCGACGCCTCAGTCGGGACGTCCGACATCTTCCCGCACTGAACGGACTGCCGCTCGCTGTCTCCTCAAAACCCGCTTCGCTTGCACCGTCGTTCAAGTAGTCTCCAAACAACGCGCACACAGCCGTCCCTTCGAAAATGTGTCCAAGATAGCCAAACGCGTCTCAAATTCTCCGTTCCTACCACTCTCTCTCTCTTTCTTTTTTCGCACACAAAGGTAGCTTGCAGAGCGCCTGACTCGCCCGGTTGTCTACCAAAAAGGAGAGGACAAAGAACAGGACGTGGCCTCGTTCTAGCCTAAGCCGACCTTGGCGCGCGCGCTCCCAGCAATGCCAGTTCGGCTATCTCTAGCCGACCTTGGCGTGCGCGCTCCCAGCATGACCAGCTTGACCAAAACGATTATTAGTTCGACCAGATTCACCAGCTTGTCTCCCAGCATGACCAGCTTGTCTCCCAGCTTGACCACATTGGCTCCATGGAAAACCAGTTTGATCAGTTAGGACCAGACTGGCTCCCAGCTACACCAGATTGAATCTAAAACCAGATTCTAGTTAGACCATGCTGGTTTTTACTTAAACCAGACTGACCACCTTAAATTCTAGCTTGCCCAGCTTAAACCAGCTTGATTGCCAGTTAAACCAGTTTGGCTACCACATTGACCAGATTGACCAGCTTAGTTACCAGCATGGCCAGTTTGATTTTCATGCTGGTTTTTCCAATAGGGTTGTTAGGTTGTTAACGCGTTCTTCTAGAGCGGAAGCAGATTTTTCGCTTTCTATATTTTTCTGTGTTAGTAGGTTTACCTCTTGTTGCAGAAGAGCAAGACTACTCTGAAGTTTCGCGACCGTCTGCACAAGCGCAAGGAATTCATCCTCTTGTTGCTTGCTCATAGGGCCTGGGTTCTTCTCTACATCCCCACATAATAAAAGCAACAAAGCTCTGAAAGATTCAATACACGCTCTAAAAGATTCAATAAAAGCTCCGGGGCATGGAAGCACAACTAGGCAAACGTAATTCGACCTAAAACAGTGGCAAGGTTTACGACTACTAACCTGCGGCAAGACGAAAAACATAAGCCACCTCATCGCTGCAAAGCTTCCATGCCCACTGGCGCGCTGTAGCCGGGGGGGTCCCTTTGTAGGCGCTTCCGCTGATGTCGCTGTTGATGGCATAGCACGAGCGAGGTCCTCTGTGATCTTGATCCCAGCGGGCAAGACTGTGGTCGACGAGCGCGTGGCGGATGGTAACTCGCGGTCCGTAAACCGGAGCAAAGCTGCGCCGTCATCGTGTCGCCGGCTGGATGGGGACGCACGCGCTGACACGGACAGGAGCTGCGGCAAGACGAAAAACATAAGCCACCTCATCGCTGCAAAGCTTCCATGCCCACTGGCGCGCTGTAGCCGGGGGGGTCCCTTTGTAGGCGCTTCCGTTGATGTCGCTGTTGATGGCATAGCACGAGCGAGGTCCTCTGTGATCTTGATCCCAGCGGGCAAGACTGTGGTCGACGAGCGCGTGGCGGATGGTAACTCGCGGTCCGTAAACCGGAGCAAAGCTGCGCCGTCATCGTGTCGCCGGCTGGATGGGGACGCACGCGCTGACACGGACAGGAGCTGCGGCAAGACGAAAAACATAAGCCACCTCATCGCTGCAAAGCTTCCATGCCCACTGGCGCGCTGTAGCCGGGGGGGTCCCTTTGTAGGCGCTTCCGTTGATGTCGCTGTTGATGGCATAACACGAGCGAGGTCCTCTGTGATCTTGATCCCAGCGGGCAAGACTGTGGTCGACGAGCGCGTGGCGGATGGTAACTCGCGGTCCGTAAACCGGAGCAAAGCTGCGCCGTCATCGTGTCGCCGGCTGGATGGGGACGCACGCGCTGACACGGACAGGAGCTGCGGCAAGACGAAAAACATAAGCCACCTCATCGCTGCAAAGCTTCCATGCCCACTGGCGCGCTGTAGCCGGGGGGGTCCCTTTGTAGGCGCTTCCGTTGATGTCGCTGTTGATGGCATAGCACGAGCGAGGTCCTCTGTGATCTTGATCCCAGCGGGCAAGACTGTGGTCGACGAGCGCGTGGCGGATGGTAACTCGCGGTTCGTAAACCGGAGCAAAGCTGCGCCGTCATCGTGTCGCCGGCTGGATGGGGACGCACGCGCTGACACGGACAGGAGCTGCGGCAAGACGAAAAACATAAGCCACCTTATCGCTGCAAAGCTTCCATGCCCACTGGCGCGCTGTAGCCGGGGGGGTCCCTTTGTAGGCGCTTCCGTTGATGTCGCTGTTGATGGCATAGCACGAGCGAGGTCCTCTGTGATCTTGATCCCAGCGGGCAAGACTGTGGTCGACGAGCGCGTGGCGGATGGTAACTCGCGGTTCGTAAACCGGAGCAAAGCTGCGCCGTCATCGTGTCGCCGGCTGGATGGGGACGCACGCGCTGACACGGACAGGAGCTGCGGCAAGACGAAAAACATAAGCCACCTCATCGCTGCAAAGCTTCCATGCCCACTGGCGCGCTGTAGCCGGGGGGGTCCCTTTGTAGGCGCTTCCGTTGATGTCGCTGTTGATGGCATAGCACGAGCGAGGTCCTCTGTGATCTTGATCCCAGCGGGCAAGACTGTGGTCGACGAGCGCGTGGCGGATGGTAACTCGCGGTCCGTAAACCGGAGCAAAGCTGCGCCGTCATCGTGTCGCCGGCTGGATGGGGACGCACGCGCTGACACGGACAGGAGCTGCGGCAAGACGAAAAACATAAGCCACCTCATCGCTGCAAAGCTTCCATGCCCACTGGCGCGCTGTAGCCGGGGGGGTCCCTTTGTAGGCGCTTCCGTTGATGTCGCTGTTGATGGCATAGCACGAGCGAGGTCCTCTGTGATCTTGATCCCAGCGGGCAAGACTGTGGTCGACGAGCGCGTGGCGGATGGTAACTCGCGGTTCGTAAACCGGAGCAAAGCTGCGCCGTCATCGTGTCGCCGGCTGGATGGGGACGCACGCGCTGACACGGACAGGAGCTGCGGCAAGACGAAAAACATAAGCCACCTCATCGCTGCAAAGCTTCCATGCCCACTGGCGCGCTGTAGCCGGGGGGGTCCCTTTGTAGGCGCTTCCGTTGATGTCGCTGTTGATGGCATAGCACGAGCGAGGTCCTCTGTGATCTTGATCCCAGCGGGCAAGACTGTGGTCGACGAGCGCGTGGCGGATGGTAACTCGCGGTTCGTAAACCGGAGCAAAGCTGCGCCGTCATCGTGTCGCCGGCTGGATGGGGACGCACGCGCTGACACGGACAGGAGCTGCGGCAAGACGAAAAACATAAGCCACCTCATCGCTGCAAAGCTTCCATGCCCACTGGCGCGCTGTAGCCGGGGGGGTCCCTTTGTAGGCGCTTCCGTTGATGTCGCTGTTGATGGCATAGCACGAGCGAGGTCCTCTGTGATCTTGATCCCAGCGGGCAAGACTGTGGTCGACGAGCGCGTGGCGGATGGTAACTCGCGGTCCGTAAACCGGAGCAAAGCTGCGCCGTCATCGTGTCGCCGGCTGGATGGGGACGCACGCGCTGACACGGACAGGAGCTGCGGCAAGACGAAAAACATAAGCCACCTCATCGCTGCAAAGCTTCCATGCCCACTGGCGCGCTGTAGCCGGGGGGGTCCCTTTGTAGGCGCTTCCGTTGATGTCGCTGTTGATGGCATAGCACGAGCGAGGTCCTCTGTGATCTTGATCCCAGCGGGCAAGACTGTGGTCGACGAGCGCGTGGCGGATGGTAACTCGCGGTTCGTAAACCGGAGCAAAGCTGCGCCGTCATCGTGTCGCCGGCTGGATGGGGACGCACGCGCTGACACGGACAGGAGCTGCGGCAAGACGAAAAACATAAGCCACCTCATCGCTGCAAAGCTTCCATGCCCACTGGCGCGCTGTAGCCGGGGGGGTCCCTTTGTAGGCGCTTCCGTTGATGTCGCTGTTGATGGCATAGCACGAGCGAGGTCCTCTGTGATCTTGATCCCAGCGGGCAAGACTGTGGTCGACGAGCGCGTGGCGGATGGTAACTCGCGGTTCGTAAACCGGAGCAAAGCTGCGCCGTCATCGTGTCGCCGGCTGGATGGGGACGCACGCGCTGACACGGACAGGAGCTGCGGCAAGACGAAAAACATAAGCCACCTCATCGCTGCAAAGCTTCCATGCCCACTGGCGCGCTGTAGCCGGGGGGGTCCCTTTGTAGGCGCTTCCGTTGATGTCGCTGTTGATGGCATAGCACGAGCGAGGTCCTCTGTGATCTTGATCCCAGCGGGCAAGACTGTGGTCGACGAGCGCGTGGCGGATGGTAACTCGCGGTTCGTAAACCGGAGCAAAGCTGCGCCGTCATCGTGTCGCCGGCTGGATGGGGACGCACGCGCTGACACGGACAGGAGCTGCGGCAAGACGAAAAACATAATCATGGTTGCATGATTTCTCCAAAACCGCATGTAGGCAAGATGAAGTTTTAGAGTTTAGAATGCGAAGAGTCGAAAGGAAGGAGAACCTTCTTCAATCTTGGGTTTTGCGACCAGCAGACATGACTGCCTGTGAATTCTAACCTGAGGTTTCGAAATGGTAAAAAGCAACCATCCCGAAGTTCGTGCGTAAATCTGAGCCTTTCAGAGCACCATCCGAAAACATCAAAGACTGCCATGACAGTTATTTCCTCCCAAACACTCTCAGACCTTCTTATAACATCCAAGTAGTCGTCTACATATCTAAACATTTTGCATACCGGTTCCTCATCGAGTTGGTCGCAAATGGCTAAGACGCATTTGGCTGAGAAAATGTCACATATCACGATTGCCTTTACGTGCAAAAGGAACGCATTTGTATTGGGTCTTGTGTGTAAAAGCGGATAGGAGCAGTCAAGGAGCGCTGAAAACAAAAAAAGTACGAATTGTGTTCGTCGTCTCTTTTGCCAATCAAGCGCAGAGTGTATGCGATGTTGCGCTTTTAGTGTGCGCGTGTGTATTTGTGTAGTGACTTCCAAGCTCCAACTTCGTACAGTGCTCTGACTTTTGCGAATATGAGCCTCAGCGCCGAGTGAGCGATAATGGGTCCTTCCATGTAAAACGTCCCAGACGTTGCGCTTGACCACCTTCGATTTCGAAAAACAAAATTTATTGCATTTTTCAGCAATGTCCCCATATGCCCTAAAGTACATTTGACGAAAAACAAAATTTGATAGCGTGAACGCGGTTTTAACTTTTAAAAATAGCGTGAAACTAGGTATCACTCCATAATTTAGGAAAAATCTGCTTTTTTTATTAAACACCCAACAATATTTTTTTCTTAAATCTGCACGGCTTTCGATTTGCAATGTGGTTGAACTTGTGCAGTTTTGTTTAATTTAAACATTTTTTTAAAACACAATTTTGTATTAATTTTAACATTTTTGGTTTTTATTAAAAAAATATATTATATAATTGCTCCGGGGACTTAATAGAGTTTTTTTACCGGCTGCACTGCAGGTATATAATGTATAAAAAAATGTTTCAGCCGCTCAAATACATATCTCGCAGTAAAAAAAACACAAAAAAACCCGAAGTTGCCAAAAAGTACGTTTTCACGCATAAAGAGCCGTTTATTTCAACCTGAGGTTTTCCAAGTAAAAATATAAAATATGATGGGTTTTGAAGAACAATCGATCGTCTTTTGATTCTGAAAGTTTAAATCAAAGTAATTTTTGTTTAAATCGAGAAAAAAATTTTTGAAGCTGAACTCTCGTACCACAACCCGGCGTCGCTTCTTAACGCCTCTCCGCCGCACAACAGGCCACCGGTCCAAAGAAGGAACGGAGTTTACTGCCGCTTCCCCTTGTCCGTCCTTTCAGCTGCAAGGGAAGAAACGGCGGGCATCGTGTTGATCATCGGAGGTGCCGCCAGTGCGTAGCCATAGCAGGCCCGTTGTGCACTTTGTATCCGAGGGCGGCTCCTCACACTCCGAAACGCGATGCCTAATCGACGGGCGGCATCAGCTGACGACGTGGCCTTCTACGAGGCGACGTGGACTTCTCCATAAATATATCTTACTTCTCCACTAGAAGTAAGATATATTTATGGAAAGGTGGAATAGTTCTGCCTAAAACCCACACGGTATTTGGATTGCTATATAATAAGCATCATAAATATTGGCTTAAAACAATTAAAAAAAAGGAATATGTAAGAATTATAGCATTTTTTATAGTTTTGTTACAAACTATCTCGTTGCTGCAAACGAGTAAATTTTTTTATTGAGAGCCCTGTAGCTATACTGCATAAAATAAAAAAAAGGTTTCAGGCCGTAGAACTAAATATCATGTAGAAAAACAACTAAATTTGTGCGAAATTTCGTTTTTCCATTTCAAGAGCCGTCGATTCTGCCTTGAGGTGGCCTAAAGGAAAATACGAAACATGGTGACTTTTACAGAAGAGTTCATTGTATTTTGTTCTTGAAAGTGTAACTAAAATAGTTTTGTTCTAAGTAGAAACACAAAAACATTTACAAGTTGGGCTCTCGCGCCGAAGCCTGGCGTCGTTTCTTGCGCCTCTTCTCTGCACAGCACGCCACCGTCGAGCGTGGCAAAGAGTGCGACGGTGTCACGGTTTACGCACGCAGGTACACAGTAGGACCTCGAGTTGTCGGGTACATCTTGGTAGGAAGAAGCTTTTTTCCACTCTTGTTGCTTGATGGATTTTCGTATTTCGACTGTTTTGCGTGGCGGTGTCCTCCTGTGGTATTCAACCGTCTAGATTTCAGCAGATGCTTTGCGCTGCCGTATCATAGCATCCACTAGTAAGCTTGCTGTTGCTTACGTACACATCGCGATCACTCTTTATTGTCAACGCCAGGACACTATGTAAACAGCAACACAAAAGCCCATTGAACAGGCAATCTCAAACGACGAGGCGACATGGTGTTAACGAATGCGCGCCGTTGGAGGCTCACGCCTCGTTTGTGTTTAAATCGGCTTTGAAACGGCAAATTCTTGCGTCGCTGAATAGTTCCGCTTTTATCCGCAGTATGCGTGACGGAGAAGTCCACGTCAGCTGATGCCGCCTTGCGATTAGGCATCGCGTTTCGGAGTGTGAGGAGCCGCCCTCGGGTACAGAGGTCACAACGGGCCTGCTATGGCTACGCACTGGCGGCACCTCTGATTATCAACACGATGGCCGCCGTTTCTTCCCTTGGAGCTGAAAAGGCTGACAAGGTGAAGCAGCGGCAGTAAACTCCGTTCTTTCTATGGACCTAATCGTGTCAGCTATCGTCGCCGGTGGTGTGCTGTGCGGCGAAGGGGCGTTAAGAAGCGACGCCGGGTTGTGGTGCGAGAGTTAAAATTTAAAAATTGTTTTTTCGCTTTAAACAAAGATCACTTTGATTAAAAATTCAGAATCAAAAGACAATTGATTGCTCTTTAAAACCCACCACATTTTGTATTTGTACTTGGAACTCTTCAGGGTGAAATAAACGGCTGTTGTTTTTTTTTGCGTCCAAACGCACTTTTTGGCAACTTCAGGATATTTTTTACTGCGAGATATTTAATTGAGCGGTTTAAACCTTTTTCATACATTATATACTGCAGGGCAGCCGGTAAAAGGTTCGACTAAGTCCCCGGAGGAATTAGATATTTTTTAAAATAAAATAACAGAAGTGTTAAAATTTTCCAAAACCAATTGTGGTTTTTTTATATATAAATTAAACAAAACTACACAAGCCCAACCACATTGCAAATCGAAAGCCGTGCAGATATAAGAAAAAAATATTGTTGGGTGTTCCATAAAAAAAACTGATTTTTCCTAAATTATGGAGTGATACCTAGTTTCACGCTATTTTTAAAAGTTAAAACCGCGCTCACGCCATCAAACAAATTTTTTCGTCAAAAATATTTTAGGGAATGGCTACGGACAATGCGGCAAAAGGCCATGACTTTTATTTTAGAAATCGAAGGTGGTCGAGCGCAACGTCTGGGACGTTTGACAGGAATGACCCTAAAAGACTTTAAATTAACTTTTGGGCTTCTTTAGTTGTTTCCTAAAATATATACAATAAACTATTAAATACATTAAAATATACATCACACGTGTTTAGAAGAAAGCTTCAGGGTACTAGTTCACTAGAATTTCAAAGAGCGCCCAAGTGTGAACCAATCCCGTGGGAGCATTTTGTCCGGGACAATTTTATTCCTACACCCGCTTAGCTACCACCTAAAAGAACCATGAAACGATTTTTGTACTTTCGCTAAATGCTACTTAGAATGACTCTTTAACGTTAAAAACTAGATAAACTTGCCTTAGTTTTTCTTTCTAGGCAATGGCAGTAGGCAAACAAATCTGAAAAACATGAGCATAGTTCAACCCCTCAACACGGACCCAGAACAAGTGGCCACGTGGCCTGCTGCCTATCTAATGATGCCAACGTTAATCATACCCACGGGCTGCGGTTGGTGAAGTAGAAAACGCATGCAGACCTCCAGGCATTGTTAGAGTTCGGCAATTCTCATCACCGCAGCGGTTGGACACGATCCAGAACTCGAATGTCCGCCGAGGCATTCATTGTTACGATACGAAGTCGAGTGTTCACGCAGTTCTTGAGTACAATCCATGAGCCGCGCTCGACTATCATCAGGCGGGTAGTTTCGATCCCAAAACTACGTCATCGAGCTTTGCGAAGGAAGACTGAAAAAAATACCCCTTTTAACTTTGCAATTTCACTGCGACCAAGAAGCTTCTGAACAAGTGGCGGTACGTGCGAGTATACTTGGGAGAGACTACGACCTTTGCAAAGCCATGAACATTATAACCCGATATCGTTTCACGACCCTGCTGGATGCTTGTGGGAGTAAGGGGTCGGAAAACTGGTAGTGGTTTGGACCTTGACGATGTTTCGTGCTGTGCCTCTCGCGCTTCTCATGTCTGTATAGAAAGTGCTTCTTTAACGCAATCCCTACAGAAACTGCCCTCCTAGCGAGGAGGTCGGGTGACGAGTGATGAAAAGTTGTGTGTGGTCTTAGAAGTGTACTTTTATTTGTAGGTACAGTTAGGAGATTTGTGTATGAGGAGGGTTGTGGGCACTTATGAAAAAGGCCCGCTTCAGTCGATTTATGGATACCGTGTCTGTGCGACCGTTGATGAAAAAAATCAAGCGCTTGGCTTCTCTGTGTGTAGTACTATGAAGGGTCTGGTGTGAGGAGGTTTAAGGAACTTCTTTACTGCATCCTTCCGGTCGAAGAAGTGGGTAGACTCCGTCAAAGCTGGACTTACAAATATTGAAGATGGTTGCGTGGCTCTTGTGGAACAGGGTCGTAACCGTGCCATGCGTAGACGCGGAGGGCTGGAGAAAACCTGTATATCGAAGATGGCAGACTCCGTCGATGGTTCAATAAATTCACTCGGGAGACGCAAGGTAGTGTCACGTATACCAGGTCAGCAGTTGTGCAGCGCAGGACAATCTTAAAGGCAGAGCGTATGCCGAGCAATACCAATGGTATTATATCTGCTCAGCATGATGAATACGTGGATTGTGCTATCAGGGCTTTTCCACCACCCGTTGGCTAGCGGATGGTGAGCCGAGGTGTGAGTGCGATTGACCCCCAGAAGTTGTGAAAGATAACGGAAAGAGACGATTCGAATTGTCGACCGCGGTCAGTAGTGATGGTAGATGATTTACCAAAACTGCTAACCCAGGTGGTGATGAATGCATGGGCGACCTGTTCAGCTGTCATGTGGGCAGTGGGAATCGCTTCAGGCCATCTCGTAAACCAGTCTACGCATTTCAGTTTGTATTGGAAACCCTGCGATGATTGTAATCATATCACAATGTCTAGATGTGCGTAGCTGAAGCGAGTGTCAGGTTGATGAAAAACACCGCAAAGTGTGATCGGGTGTCGATGAACTTTAACGTTTTGGCATTGAAGGCACGTTTGAGACTAACACCTCACATCTGCGTTGATGCCCTGCCTCACAACGCGTGATGTGACCAAACGCTGCGTAGGGCGTGTACCAGTGTGTAACAGCGTGTGCAGTGCGTCAAACACAGTGTGGCAGCATTTAGTAGAGACGTATGGTCGCGGTGTGCCCTTAGAGACATTGCAAAAAATCGTTGTGTTACTCTCAGGAACGTTGACGTCTCAAAGGATTGGGGATGTTTGAGGAATGCACAAGTGACTTAACTCGCTGTCCGCCTCTTAAGCTCGAGCGAGAACTGCAATGTGTACTGGTCGAGTTGAAAATCTCCTATATGTGTATACGAGATAACCCATCGGCGACGGGGTTGTCTTTGTCCGACTCGAATTTTATGTGTGTTGTAAATTCGGTCACGAAGGACATATGACGTATCTCCCTTGGGGTATGGTTAAGTTGTTAAATTAAACACGTGTGTCAAAAGCTTGTAATAGGTCAAAAAAATAATTGTCTACCTTCCAGGAAATGGCGGAAGTGTTTTACGGCAAAATACAGTCCAAGTAGTTCTCTACCGAATGTACTGTTTCTTGTTTTTGCTGCTGAAAACAGTTTTGAGAAGAACCAGACTGGACGATATTGGTCGTCGTGCAACCGTTGTAGAACTGCACCTGCTGCGGTCTCGAATGCTTCAACCACGATAAACGTTCGTGCGTCGCATTACATATGAGTTAACAGCCTAGCTGCCTAGAGTGCCTTTACGATGGCCGTAAATGCTGCAACGGCTGGTTCTGTCGAAGTGAGTTCGTTCTTGCGCTTGAATCCTGCGAGAAGTTGATTGACTTGCTGGAGTATGGTTGTGTAATGCGGAATAAAACTACCATAAAAAATTTACGAGCCCGATAGCGTGGCGTGTTCAAATCACGTCCGGGTCATCCGTTTTCAGGTGGTTACAAGAATAAGGAGTCATAAAAATTACTAATGCAATATAATCCAGTAACTCTGCAGAGCCACTCCCAGAAATCTATGGCTTATTTTGAAAGGTCCTTTCAGAAAAGGTCTGGGATTTCTAGAAGGACTTTTAGAATTCCACAGTTTTATCTTTGGAAACTTTTTGCAGTCGGATGGCAAGCCTTACTTGCAAAAACAGGGCATATGCATCGGCTAATACATCGCGCCAGTTCTCAAAGATTTATTTTTAGCACAACTTGATAGCACTTTTAGCAGCCGGATTCAAGGATCAAAAGTAAAGTAAGTGTTTAGATACGTAGATGATTTCTTAGTTCTTATCGCTTCCGATACTAACGCTTTTCAAGCAGAGACTGCGAAAGCCCTGACCGCTTTTCAAAAATGCCTTTGCACGCTAGATGTCACGCATGAGATGCCCGTAGACAACACTATTTGTTTTCTTGACATCAGGCTTTTTCTCTCGACGATCACATCTGTTGGTGTTACGAGCCACGTGTGAATAAGCCGCCGCTTCATTTTTATTCATCCCACTCCAAGCTGATCGAAAGACGTATCTTTAACTTATGTCTTAACTATGCATTAAAAAATTCCACGGAGCATTTGACCTCTGCTGGCTTTGAGCAGCAGGCAATAGGGTTGGCCGCAGCTCGGTACCTCAAGCACATTCCTGTTGCGGCTGCTGAAGGCCTTCTAGGAAATCACTGTCTCAAAGGAAACAGTGGGAGCCAGCAGGTGATACAGAAAGAAAAAGTTTTTGCGATATCGTATTTTCACCGAGTGTCAAACAATTTGAAAAAAATAATTATATGGTCA